>NW_022158688.1:373536-376908 GCF_000260195.1 Fusarium odoratissimum NRRL 54006 | reverse complement strand
TCAAGATGTACATTTATCGATGTCCTGAGGCGTCCGATTGGATGTTTCAATATGCAAGTAGGCTGTGTGATATCTCAGCTTGGGTTTTGGCCGTTGACTTGAACCTATGCCTGCGCGCTTACGAGGTCAGACAAGTGCTGAGGCTCGATAGCGATAAATACTCATGAACCATGAGCACGAAATAACTCAAGATTGCCATTTTGCTGTAGTTAATATGAATAAATGCTATATTTCTTGAGAGAGTGATGCCTTCATGCAGTCAGAGCTCTCCAGATTCAACCTAGCGTCGATTGATTACTGTTTCGGGAATGTATCGGCGATGATTCGCCAACCCCGCCCTCCACGTCAGATCTCGGCGATTCCTACTCTCTTCTTCTATGCTAGAGATAGAAGGGACACTAGTCAAGCTGTATCGACATGCCCGTACCTAAAAACCCATGTACAGAATGCAAAAGTAAGAAAGAGGCTCAATAGAAAGCCGCATGACTAACGCACATTGGCCATTTTAGGCAAACACCTCAAATGTGTGTCCACTTCAGTTGAGCAGAATTCAGAAAGCATGAAGAACTGAGCGTAAAGTCTAACATGAGGTCCTAGGCGCTGGTGATGATGCTGTATGCACACGATGTCTTAAAAAAGGACTAGACTGTGTCCGGTTGGGACGGAATCGGCAGTTCAGAGATGGCTCTTCAGCAAAGTACGATGCCAAGTTCTCAGGGTCGCAGAATTGGGTGAACAGTAGTGCCAAGGAGTGTAAGTGTCAGCCATATAAGACATGTTTAAATAAATAGCTAATTGTTCAACAGTTCGCCTTCAAACAAGTTCGCGACGTGCAACACAAAGAATAGCTCTAGCCGATGAAGGTTCACCATCATCGACAAACACAGCAAGCCGCCCGACTGTGAACAACGACGGAACATCTAGTGGGACCCTTGACTTTGCGCTGGGGGATTCAACATATTTCAATTCGACAGTTTCAACAAGTCTATCCCCTTCCCATAGCGGACATCCGCAAGCTGCAGGCCTACCAACATTCGAAACTCAACCTTCGCAACATCCACTAGCACTATCTCAGCGTGGGCCTTCTTGGGGTGGCTTACTCCATGCCCTTGAACCACCGCATCAACGAGACTTGCCATTGGAGGGTGTTCAAGAAGCGTGTCTCTTACGATACTTTATCGAGGAGCTATCACATTGGGTGGGTTCAGCAACACCACGTCGGAATGCTGCTGCTGACTTTACAGTTCGATCTAGTTGACCCTCAACGGCGGTACCAGCTCATCGTTCCCGAGAGAGCCCGGCGGTATCCCCCCTTGCTCAATGCCATCTTGGCAATGTCGGCACGGCATTTATGCCGCGTGGAAAAGTATATAACATCCCGAGGAATCGTATATCGCGGCCAACCTTTACCGAATCTCAGTTCACATTCTGCAGTTGAGTACATGCTTAAGTGCATCCCCGTCCTGAAAGACTTTCATACTACACAGGATGGGGAAACTCGAGAGTTAATCGTCACAACGGCCGTGATTCTGCGGCATTTCGAAGAGCTGGATGATGAAGACGAAGATCCCGCTCTCGATACTCGCCCTGACGAAGGTGTAAATTTCCTCGCTATCTTGAACGCTGTTTTACGAAGTCTCACCTCGGATGATCTTATTAACCGTCGAGAACTCCTTATTGCTTCTTACTGGGTTGCTTTACGTCAAGAAGTCTACTATGCACTTCGGAAAGGGTATCCAGCTCAGATGGTAGAGCCACCTGCTGAGTGGTCAGATATATCGCCAGCGAACAGAATTGTCTTTCATACGAGCCAAGTCACAAAATGGCTGTTTGACGATAAGTCTGAGAGTGGATGGCGTAAGGAATCTTATAGCTCGTCGCGAGGTTCAGGTGCTAACGACTCGATCGTTAGACAAGCTAAAAGAACAGGAGGAATATCTCGATCAATATGTGACCGGCCGTTTCGAGCCCATTCTATATCGGCCACCAGATCGTGTCTTAGGAGAAGTCTTTCCTACCATGTGGTATGCTTCACCAATCGCCCTAACGGGTATGCAGCACATGATGATAGCAAAGATGATACTCACCGCAGAGTCACCTCTCCTCTCGTAAGTCCTGCAGTACCTCCTCCTATTCATGCACTAATTCCCCCAGACAAGCCGAAGATGTACGCGCCGCATACCGCAAAGCTGAAGGTGAAGTGCGAAACCTAGTCCTCCAAGTCTGTGGTACAGCCGTCCAACATCCCGATATCCAACCAGGTCTCGTGAACGCCATCTTGGCTATTCAGATGTATGGGAGTTACTTCACTGATCCATGGGAACAAGAGGCACTCAAGAAAACGGTTCAGATGTTTAAGGATTGTCAGGCTTGGCCGTTGCCTAAAGCTTTGAGAGAACGGTATTATAAATCATAGCGGGTTTTCTGAGATCAGATTGAGTCTCATTGGTTCAAGAGAAGAAGTCGTGTTGTATTCGCTGATACTCTCCTGCATGCCGTGTTGTGTTGATACACACTTTCGGAGTTTCGGAGGGAAAGGCTTGGGCCAACCATCTTACACCGTTTATTGGTCGCCTCTGACACGCTGCGTCCTCATTGCAACTCTTACCAATAGTGAAAGGATGCATCCAGCTTATATGCAGTCAACTCGCAGGCTTATTCTTCCGTAAGCGACCTGTCCCATCTGGGAGCGGCCATTACGGTGATAGGCCAATGGACTTACATTCAATAATAGAACCGATGATCGTTCCTCTTTCAGCTGGTACACAAGCTAGGCCGTGAGACTATTGAACGTCTATTTTGGTGATACGACGGAGTATTATTCCGGCCTCTATGCTGAAGCCATAAAACCAAATGCGGCAATTTTCAACGAGATCGCCGGATCCTGCCTAGTTAAGCTAGCCTGAGCCACCGCTACTACTTAATTTGGTATCTAAAGCCGGATGAGGCCCAAGTATGGTAGTTGCGGCGACGGGACTTCGGCGATACATGCTCAGACAAGTAATCACTTACATGAGTTTTAAAATGATAATGTCTATGGAGCGAGATATTCGGAGATAGTTCGCAAGATGAGCATAAACTCTTCTATAATGAGTATGAGGAAAAGAGTCAGAAGGGTATAAAGAGATGCTTTTCTTCCTTCCAAGTTCTCACAATTCTCAACATTTTCATTCAAGCCGACTTATTACAGATATTTCCTAACCATTTCCATCTTGCTTATCTTACAACATGTCCCAAACACTCAACATCGCCGTTGTTGGCCTTGGCCGCATGGTAAATATTTGTTCCTCCATTTTATACCTGTTTTACTAATCAGAAACAGGGCAAGCGACACGTCCATACTCTTGTTTGTTTGTTTGTTTGTTTGTTTGT